>NC_028457.1:8462521-8475408 GCF_000263155.2 Setaria italica
AAAAAATTTTTTTTAAGAGGTAACTGGGGGTTTTATTGTACGGGACCCACAAATTCCCCCTTGGAGTTTTTGTTTTTTTTGTTGGCAACCAAAATTACCAGGGTGGTTTTTTTCCCCCCCCCCCCCCCCACCCCCCACCCCCAAAAAAAAACCGGCAGCATGGTAGGTTTAGTTTATTCCTGGTAAGTTCATTTCAAGTACTTTGTTAACTAATTCATGCTCTGTTCTTTTTCTTGTTCCCTGGTACATTGCAATTTGCCTTGTGCAGTTCGATTCAGTACTTTCAGTTCAGTGACAATTCACTGCCTGTGAAGTGTTATTTTCATGCCACAGTGAGCATCATCATTGTTTGTCTAGTGTTTTTTATTTCCATCGTTTACTTCTTCAAGCTAGCTAGTTCTGTTGCAAGGTAAAACAACATCAGTTGGGTACATATTTAACTAGCTATTGTGTTTTCGATGTTGTCATCTAGTACCAATTACGAGATTTCAAGTAAGGCTGTTAATTTGAGTTCAGTAGATCATTAGTATGTAAACTCTCAGTCCTATCTGTATGCTTCTTGGATAGCACTTGGATCGATCTTTACGCAAGTTGGTGCTCCTTCGCCCCAACTGTTAGCTTGTGTTTTGTTTCCACATTGCATCAAAATTTCTCTCTCCATTATTGTCCTGTGCTGGTTAAATACATATTTTCCCAAATAACTTATTTTTTGAAGGAATATAAATGTTCATGTAAGAGTTCAAATAATTTATCTCATTTGTATAGCTGCCTAGTAGTATTTTTGTGAGTGACCCTTGGACCCCCTATGGGATATGTTAAAAAGTCAATGCCAGTCAGACCATGTTAACAACATATGCCAATTAACTGTTTAACTGTCTATTTGGCCCGCTCAAGTATTTAACAGTACAAGCTAATTTTATTTACAGTTGTCCATTTTCTGTAAATTGTATTATATTATTATGTAAATGAGACTGATTTTTTTAAATTTTAAATTTTGAAGGTTGTGTTTGCATCTCACTTAGGAAATAAATTTGTTATTTGACTGACTATGGAAAAAATTGTTCAGCTGTTTTTATTTTGGCTCGATTTCATTCTTTTGAAGGTTGTGTTTGCATCTGAGGGGTTAATCAGGAAATAAATTTGTTATCTACTATAAAAAAATTTGTTCAGCTATTTTTATTTTCATCTGATTTCATTCTTCTGAAGGTTGTGTTTGCATCTGAGGGGTTACTCACTTGGAAAATAAATTTGTTATCTGACTGACTATAGAAAAAAATATTCAGCTATTGGTATTTTGGCCTTCTTTCATTCTTTTTAATCAGGTATATATTAATAAATATATATATTGAGTCTAATTTAGTGTGCTCTAGCATTTACATCACTATTTTCTCTAATTTACAGTGCTTCAGTCACTGTCATTTGTTTAAGTATGAAATGTAAATCAGAAAAAGTTTCAATTTTGAAATTTGGAAGGTTGTATTTGCAGTTTAGGGGTTCCTCGTGGTTACAAAATTGTGGTTTGCTTGTTCATTTGCTTGTCTTATCTGAATCAAGATATTGGTTATCCAATAGGTTCATTTTTTATATTCTTTACTTAATCTTTGCTTATAAATATTTTATTTGGAAATGCAACTTCGTCACCTTTGTGGAAAGACTTTTGTTAGAGATGATGTTATGATGATCAGGGACAATATGACTTATCTTGGTATCAAGAAGGTGATCAGAACTGTCTGGTTGTAGCTTGGTCCGCTACTAATGAAAATAACAACCGGTTCATGACCATAGTTCGTGCTTTGGAGAGGATAGCTGGTTCTGCTATTGTTGCTTTGTTCAGGATTGCTGTAGACCCTGTGCGCAAGTTTGGATTCATCCTTTGTCTTGATGATGAGAAGGCGCAGTCACTTTGTGGACATTATGGTACAGTTGGACTGGAGAAGATCTTCATTGATCTGGTGAGCAGTGTGCAACAAGTAATGCCTTTTGGTGATGATGTCTGGCAGCACCAAGGGTGTCAAAGTGGATCTGATTTTCAGATGTTAAGAAGTGAAATGAGAAACCCTACAGATGTCTTTTGCTACCGAAATGTGCAACTATATAGATGCAGCAGTCAAATGCCTCTTTGTTTGTGTAATATGCAAATCTGTAGCTGCATTATCAACACATCCGCTTTTCTATGATTTATGCAAAATTCTAGATGCAGCATCCAGATGTACTCTATGAACTATGCTAATTGTGGATGACTCTAATTATCTATGAACAACTCTATATATTGTAATATTATTGTTGGAATTAAGCTAATCCGCAATGGTATAAAACACTCGGTTTGTGTAATATGTCTTTTTATGCTATTGATATTATGGACCGTTTGATTATAATATGATGATTTAGAAAATCGTGTGACAGATCACCTCCAGCACATGATTTTTTTTTTGTCCTCCAAACCGAGTGTTTTAGCCAACAAAAATACTCGAGTGCTGGTACCCCACAAAATGCTCGAGTTACAGGTAGACAGACCCTTCAATATTGAGTGGCGGGGACACCGGCCATTTCAATTCCTAGCTCATGAGACGGCTGGCGCACGGTACGTTAAACTTTGTAGTCGTTTCTAGAACCAAATCTACGCAGTCGGCGTACATTTGGTTGCAGCCATTGCATGATTGGGTTGGATGGACTCATGGACAGCGGCAGATGAGACGAATCAAGGAGGTCGCACTCTTTGCAAGTAGAAGATCGATGAATTCTGCACCTTAAATACTAACTAACTGTTATATGTAGGGTCGTTTTAAACGAAAGCTACCGGCAGGACTTTACATCGATTTTCCGTGGCATCATTATCTGGTCGATGTCGATTTCACCAATGAAGATAGATTAGATAGATCAAAGGATAAAGATCGCCAGGTCATTATTTGTCTCATCGTGAAAGACGGAGGCGCCTCTCAGGTCATCAGTGATCATTTATAGTAATGGATATAGATCACTGATGATGATGTGGAGCTCGAGCAGATTCCACACCGAGAATCCTGTTGGTTATGGTCAGCAATCAGGTTAGGTTCTTTATGCTGTCTGCATTCGTGTCCACATGGACCCCATGCGATGCCTACAAATGTACTCCGTATATACCAATAATACAAGTATACAGACAAATCAAATGACTGCTCCAATCCAGAGTGCAAAGACTTCTTCAGTTTTGGCTGTATGTTGTGTGGCCTCTAGCTAAGTTGTCGCGTGTCGTTAGACTTAGCGTTTTGTTTATGTGTAGATTTCCACCCTGGGTATTTGTATACGGAAAAGCTACTTTGTCTAATCTTGGGATAACGTAATTCTATGACAAGAGCTAACCAATGACCTCTCTCTTTGGATTTTCTAGTGGGCTAGTGATCGATTGTTAATTTAACCGTTGATAGCGTGGGCCTCTAATGTTTGCATTAATTAATATACTGCTGAAATAGTTCTAGAAGCAGAACGAGGTATGGTATGGGCCTTGGACTTTGAGCCTCCAAGATATGTTGGCTGGTGTGTCACCATCACGGAGCATAAAACCTTACTACAAAGTGAAGAAGAAGGGGAGCTTAAGACTCGTATCTGGTTCCCCGACACCCTGCAAAGTGCAAACATGATACTTATTTCAATATTGTTTGCTATGATCCGTATGGCATGCATAGCTAGTGTCAGAATCTCAATTCTGTATGCTATTCTGGGACACTACTATGATCTACTAGATTAATTGGACGTGTACTAATTCCATAATTCAAGTCAGTAGAATCTACAATTTTACTTATTAAATATATACTACAAATAGTTACAATGATTCCTTATATATAAGAACACACGGGTGACATTCCTTTAGGCTCCCTTTCGTTCAGCTTCCCCAGGGTGCTCTTTTTCGGCCAACACACAAGTCTTCCGCAGGATGCTCTTTTTCGGCCAACACACGAGTGCGCTAGATCGCGCGGGTCGCGAACAGACCGAATGGCAGAGGTGTTGCGCAGGCCGGTCAGACCGGTCCAGCAACCCGGTCAGACCAGTCTCCTGAGGTTTGGCCCGGATCAGTCGTTCGAGGGGATAACGACCACACTTATGCGATTAAATATATACTAGATTCCTTATATATAAGAACACATGGACGACATTCTTTTAGGCTCCCTTTGGTTCAGCTTCCACAAGGTGCTTTTGCTATCAAAAAGCTGAACGCTAACCAAAGGGCCGAAACTCGCAGCATCTTTGAACGTACGCAGCTGCTTTCCATAGTATAATTTGCAAAGCACCTTGCCCCTGCTTCCACGGATGCGAAGTCCAACCTTTCAACGAAATTACCCACGCTGCCAGCGGTAAGTTACGTACCGCTTCATTTCTTTTCTTCCCCAACCCGCTTAAGCCATTCCCCAACTGGAGCCACGTTAGGGTTTCGCGCCTCTCTAGGTCCGACCAGCGGTGGCGCACCCACCGGCGGTCGCCCTTCCCACCGGCGACGCCCCTCTCCGGCCACGTCTTCTCCGCCCTGGAGCAAGCAAAAGGACTCGGGCAGCCATGCACGCCCTCCGCCTTCCCCGCTCTTCTCCTCCCCGACGCCTGTTGCAGGAGCAGCCGCCCTCCCCACCGGCGGCACCCTTCTCCGGCCGGCTCCTCTCCATCAACTAGCACTCAAGGTGAAGATCTCAAAAGCCATCCCCACACACCCTCTTTGCCTGAAGCCTACAAATCTTGTGCTTTTGCAATTGACAACTTTGAGGTTGCTTGCCTCAACAATCAGCAATCTGTACAATCTAATTCTTGCTTGATCCTGAACAATCGCATAGTTTCCTTGAGGTTGCTTGATCTGAACAATCTGTACAATCTAATTGTTGTCCTTTGCTAACTCAAAGAGGTGTCAATAAGTTGTCAATTCAATTATCATAAATCCAACTGATTGTTGAGGCAAGCAATCAGCAATTTGCCTGATCTAATGGCTACAATTCTACAACAGATGCATTAACATTGATGAGCTTTCAGACAATCTGCTTACCTGGATGCCATGCGTGTTGATGTCTAGTATTCTTTAGGCTCTGTTTTGATGGGCATGATGGTGACTTGATGTTTTTTTTCGTGCAGAATTTTAGTCAGTATGCGCAGTATACTAGTTGCAATATGAAATGGTTAGAAATGAAGATGTTATCTGAAATGTTTGAAACTGCTAGGATTTGTGGATATAGGAAGCTTGTGCAAACATCTATGTAGGCCCTTTTGTGTTGTTCATACAACATTTATTTGCATGTACAATTGTTGGGTTTATGATAACTGAATTGCCTGCCACAATTTTTTTCTTGATTTAAGAATGGTCAATAAGGCAGATTGGTGTGATGCCAATGTGAGGCATTTCATTGATATCTACAAAGGAGAGATAGAAGCTAGGAATAGACCGTTAGGATTTTTCAATAGGACTGGTTGGAAACATGTTATATCTAAGCATGAAGAAAAATTGGTCAGAAGCTAACAAAGAAACAATTGAAGAACAAGTGGGACAATATGAAAAAGGAATATACATGGTTCATGGAGTTGAAGAATAGTGCAACTAGGCTTGGATGGAATGAGGCAAAATGAACTGTTGAGTTCTCTAAGGAATGGTGGGATGAACACCTAGGTGTAAGCACTTTACTGTCATTATTCATTATTCATTTTTATTGCTTTCATATTGTGTTACTTGCAAATTAACCCTTTATTTCATTTAATTTTAGAGGTGCAATAATTTTGAGAAAGGTATCAAATGTACCATGTGAGGCTCAGAAAACAAGGGCTGAAGCACCTTGATGATCTGCATATATTGTTTGATAAGATACATGTCAGTGGCACCAGTGCATCCTGCCCTGGAGATGTATCCTCTGATGAGTCAAGTGATGACGATGTGAGTGAGGTAAAAAAAACTCAAGACATTGATGATGTGAAGCTAGCTGCTTTGAAGGAATCAAATCCATGATGAGTCAAGTGATGACGATGTGAGTGAGGTAAAAAAACTCAAGACATTGATGATGTGAAGCTGGCTACTTTGAAGAAATCAAAGCCATGGAAAAAGAAATGCAAGGAACACTCTAGTTCTATATAAGAGAAGGATGAGAAGAGCCCATTCTTTTGATTGTACAAGAACACATGTTTGAAGATAGAAACTGCAGCAGATAAGATATCCTCAAGTGTTAAAGCTTCATCAACTCCTCCAACCAATCCAGTCCCAAGCATTGCAGAGGCTAGAAAGATGGTGAAAGATTGTGAAGTGCAAGAAAAAACTACTCTAATACACACAACCACCTTCCTGATCGTCAAACCTGAATTTAGGGAGGTCTTTAGCTCCCTGGAAATAAATGAAGGAAGGTTCGATTTGCTTGAGAGAGAGCATGAAAAGGAGTTGCTGAAGTGTTAGTAGAATCGTTTCCTAATTTATCTAGTGTTGTGTTGTGAACCAATATTTGTTTATTTCCTTTTGTTGAGAACCATTTGTTGCCTGTTATCTGAGAGACCATTTGTTGAGACTATTTGAGAACCATTGGTTATGTGTTTATGTGTTGTCCGTATATTTATTTATGTGCTGTCAATATATTTGTTTATGTACTTATGTGATCTCACAACTTGTGTCTTGGCTGCCACAAACTTGTGTATGTAGATGGATGCCAACATAGAAGATTTGGCCAAAAAGGGGCACAAGGGACTACTGCTTCTAGCTAAACTTTCCCAGCAAGCTGCTGTCATTGGCCAAATAGGAAATCTGTACACAGAATGGTATTTGAACAAAGGAGAATACAGAGAAACATCAAAAAGTGGACTTCAATGGGTTATGAGGTGCTTTGGTCATCCGAGGTACTTTTATAAGATGTTTCGAATGAGCACTGGTATTTTCATGGCACTTCATGATTTGCTCATCTCGAATTACGGTTTGACCTCAACTAACAGTGTTTCATAAATTGAGTCATTGACAATGTTTCTGTGCATCGTCGGAGGACCCCAATCATTTTCACAAGCTAAAAATCATTTTACATGATCGCTATGGACAGTTCACACCAAGTTCATGAAGTATTGAATTGTTTGCACAAGTTAGCAAAGGACAATATTAAGCCAAGAGATCCAACTTTCTGTACTGAGCATGAAAAGGTGAAAGAGGACCGTTTCTGGCCTTATTTCAAAGGCACTATTGGAGCTATAGACAGTTCACATGTTAAAGTTGTTGTTCCAGCTGAGGAAGTGGTTAACCACACATGTCGACAAGGATATACATCTCAGAACATGCTAGCTGTTTGTGACTTTGATATGAGGTTTATCTTTGTGGTTGCTGGTTGGCTGGGTCCTGCACATGACACACCGATCCTCAATCATGCATTAGCAAATTTTCCTTCATTTTCCATGCCTTCCAAAGGTATACACTGTTCGTTACTAGTTAGTAATAGTTCTATTGTTGTTTTCCTTTTCTTATTTGATTTGGTTTTATAGGAAAATATTATCTGGTGGTCTCTGGTTATCCAAACCAAGTAGGATATCTTGCCCAAAGGAAGCCCATACCATATACCAGAATTCTGGCTTCATTCTAGGCATCCTCCTCAAGGGAAGTACGAGATTTTCAATTTCTTGCATTCATCCCTACGAATGTCATTGAGCGGGCTTTCGGAGTCTTGAAGCAGAAGTGGCGTATTTTGAAGGACATGCCAAGTTTCTCCACTTGTACTCAGAAAGCATATCATTCTTGCTTGTATGGCATTGTATAATTTTATTCGTAAGAGCAATTTGCATGATAGAGAGTTTGATGGATGTGATGCTGATGAGGACTACCTACTACAACAGACATGTGGCACAACCCAAACACAAGGAGATGAGAGTCCAGATGGGGAGAATGAGGATACCATGAATACCATTCGCAGTAGAATAGCTGATGGTTTGGTTAGTGTGAGAGGGAGATAATTATGTGGATCATATGTTAATGGTGGACATTATTATGTGAACCATATATCTTTTATCAAATGTTATCTTTGTATTCATGTGGACCATATGGTAATGGTGGATGCAAAACTTAAAAAAAAAAGTTTCCCTTTCTATAATGGTAATTTACATGTGATTCAGTGAACTACACAATGACGATCAATTTGTATAGCAACAGTCCCTTAGACCTTCCAGGAGCATTACATACCTTTCTTGCCAAACCTACAGTTTCACAACTGTTTCAACCAAACGGCTTTACAGCTGATAGCTCACAGCAGTTTTTCCACAGCTCATAGTCCAACCAATCAGACCCTTAATTTTAATTTGTATTGTCATTCGGATTTTCTACAGTGAGGAGTAGGGGCTAATCTGATATATAGGCACAGAAACGGTTCTAGAAGCAAAACAAGGCATTATGTATTGCTGGAGAAGCTGACTATAATAAAAATAAAGCTGAGATATCACCGGATGGACCACGGTGGATCAGGAAGCACATATAAAGCGAGAAAAATAAAAAGGAAGGAAGCGCTTGGGTTGGATCGGGAAGAACATGCAAGTGCTGTGTTGCTTTACAGGTCATCCTAGCTCCCATGCTGTCCAGCGTAGTACGCCTCAGGGCTTGCGTTGCTTTACATCTCAGCGTAGTACGCCTGAAAAGTGGAAACTCTTATCTCCCTTTCCCCGTCAAGTGGAGCGCACGCATTTGTCGCTTATCTGGTTCGGCCGATGCGTTGCTCTGCTTTCAGTGTCGGAAAGTGCTGGCCTCCCTTCTAGAAGCAATAAGACAGCCTAGGCACATGCATGGACACTCTCGATGGGCCTTTCTACCAGCTAGCACTTGGACGGATGAGTGGTGAGTCTGCATGATGATCATATTCTGCTAGGATCGCCTAGTATTGAAGGTGACAGGCATGATCCGCTGTTTGCTTTTTAAGACGACGTGAGATAACAGGTGACGGCCATTTCCTTTTGTATTTTCTAGTGGCCAATCAGTTAGATTGTACTCCTACTAGATCACCTGGGGCCTCCGGTGTTTGCACCATATACATCCATCAGCTTGTTGTTTATTTCGAGCTCTAGATAGTAGATAGTGCTGCTGAGATGGTTCTCTAGAAGCAAAGCCGATTAAAAAAAAAGAAGGCACCGATCCGCATGGATTCATCTGAGTCCGAGATGCCACAAGGAAAGGGACAGCAGCCGCATGCAGAGGATCTACGGATCGGAGAGCTCGGCCGCCTGGCCCGCCCTCTGCCTTTCGATCGTTGCTTTCATCCCATCTCGATCAGCGCCGTCAGGAAACACTGCTTTTTCCCTCCAAGTGGCGCTTTAGGAAACCGGCCGGCATGCTTCTAGAAGGATGGTATATGTGTCGGCGTCCCTGCTCGATCGGATTGAATTTATCTCCGGCCGCGTGCTTCCACTACCTGCTGATCGAATGATCCTTCAACTCCACGAAGAACAATCAAGGCAGTTGCACGGATTCCATTGGCTGATGTCTGATCGATCAAATCCGTTATTCAAACCACAGCCTGCACATAGCTGGTCGGTTGAACCATCTCTCCGTTGTTGGGAGATCCGGCTGGGTCGTCGAATTCTTCAGTTGGCGCGTACACATAGAATCCTTTCCCCGACGTCGAGCGCGGATAACAACGACAGACTAACTGGCTAGCTGCAGCCTGTAGCTAGCCAGGCAGTTCACAATGCAGAGCAGAGACTTTTTTGGCGCGTACGTGGAGATGATCAAGTTGCAGTTTGACCAAGGTCGAGGCATGCAGCATGCGATGTGCTGCCGACGGCGGGGTACGTCGTTCATCAAGCGTTGACGTTCGCGTTGGTACAAGGGCGCTGACTTGTGGCGGGTGGATCGTGGGCAAGAGGATCGCATCGATCGCATGGATGGTCAGTGTGAAAAGGAGAACCAAGAGCGTGCAAGAGGATTCGTGACCGGCCTCGTGCGGGTAGATGACTCGCTGGCGGCTGGCGCTACGCCAGAATCCCCTACTAGTCCACGCTCCACTGCAGCCAATCGAATCGGAATCAGGATGGCGCCGTTGCATCCGCCGACCGCCGGAGTGCTTCTAGAAGCAAACGAGCGAGCCGCGCAAAGCTGGGCACGGCTGCACGGACGACGGGGACAGCTAGCGACAGTTACCGCAGCACGTGACGTCCACTGCAACACTGGGGAGCAGAGCAGAGCACGTACGGGTGGTGAGGAGAAGCGACTGTAACTGTTACTACTACCTACAGTAATCAGGACATGGTAACGCTGCGCTAGCACACGCTGCTCGCTCGCGGCAGCAGGGGAACGAACGAACGCCGCCAGCATGAAGTGTCTGAGGACACTTTCTTGTGTGCCTTGTCCGGCAGCCTGCCTGCCTGCGCGGGTAGTGCATGCGGTAATTAAACTCTTCATTTCGGTTTGGTTTGATTTGAAAGGACACGGCAGAAGAAGAACCCAGTATACTAATTGTGTTTCCATCCAGCAACAGATTAGTAGTGGCCGGCCGGGACGAACCGCGTGCATCACGCGCCCGGCGCCCACGCTGAACACGGGACGCTCGTCGGCTCGTCGCACGTGATCATCTAAATTAAAGCCTACGTACGCAGGCGGCGGAGCTGGTCAGAATTTTTCGGCCATGGCGCCGTCACAATCCGAGGACGGCAGTGGACTCGATGGACACTCGAAATGGAGGCTATTCTCATCATGTGTTAATTTATGGTTGATCTAACTATTCTAGCTCGTGTCAAGATTCTATTCTAGTAGGGGTGTTTGGAAGACAGTAAGCTCTGTCACATCGGATCGGATGTTTGGACACTAATTAGAGGTATTAAATATAGGCTAATTACAAAACTAATTGCACAATCCCTAGGCTAAATCACGAGACCAATCTATTAAGCCTAATTAGTTCATGATTTGATAATGTGGTGCTACAGTAATCATTCATTAATGATGGATTAATTAGGCCTAATAGATTCGTCTCGCGATTTAACCTAGGGGTTCTGCTATTAGTTTTGTAGCTAATTTTTAGTCCTCCTAATTAGAGTCCGAACATCAGATGTAGCAAGGTTAAAGTTTAGCCCCCTGGTATCCAAACGCCCCCCAAGTAAAGCACTCAAGTTACAAATATGAAATGCGGAAATGTAAAGAAGTGAGTTAGAAAGGATGCAAATTCGGCACGATGATTTTATCCTGTGGAATCAGTAGTCAAATGTCACCCGGCCCCTAGTCTATGTTGGAGCTCCATCGAGGATATGCTCCCGATCACTAAGTTTCCCCGGTCAAGGTCTTGAACTCGCTACAAAGACTCATGCTAAGTCAGATGAGAAGGTTACCACTAAGGCAAGGCTCACCACTCCCTCTCTTCCAATCACCTTGACGCTGTTTTCACTACAGAGTTTCTCCACCAAGGAAGGGGTCTCCTCGTCCCTTGCACACGGTCGTCGACGCCGCTCCATACCAAGCCGGAGGGTCGAAGACTTGCCAGTGAGCCACCAAAGCTTCAAGGCGCTGCCACACCTTGTACAGCTGTGGTTCACTCCTTGAACCGATCACAAGGCTGCAACACCTTGCACTCTCTCTTCTCTAGACCTATCCTAGCACTAATCACTCTTTTAAACTTGTGATAAGCCTTTAATTAATCACTTATGCACTTTTGGTGGCTTGGATGTGTTCATGATGAGTCTTGATCTCCAATAGACTTCTGCACACACTATCAACTTCAAATGGGCGAGTGAAGGGGGTGTAAATAGCCAAAGAATCAAAGAGCCATTTCTCCAACGGCTAATTAAAATGTACCATCGGATGTTCCAATGATTCCTTTTTGACATGCATCGGATGCCCTACGCCAACAATTTCCAAGAGCACCGGTTTAGGGTCAAGCCTGCTCTAAAGGAAGGGAGGATGTCACCGTCCCTGTACAGGCGGCACCAGCCGAGAAGCCGTCTCCAGTGAAGGGAAGGCGGGAAGGAGAAAGGTGCCTAGGGAAGGTAAACGCCAGGCTATTCGGGCCGGACTGGGTTAACTAGAATTAGGCGGCCTGTTCGCTTCAGCTTATAAGCCGGCTGAAAAGCTGAAACGGCTGATTTGTTGTGAGAGGAAAACACTGTTTGGTAGCTGATAAGCCGACTGAATAAGCTGAAGCGAACAGACCTAGGCTCATGGAAGCGAGAAGCCCAGTAGAGAGGGTTGTTAAGCTGGCTCCCATGCGTGGAGAAGAAGTTGAACTGAGTTGTATCGAATCAGACCGTGCGCTCGTCGCCGGCGTTGGCAGGGACGGCCGCCCGCAGCCGTCACCTGAGAGAAACTAGTTCCACCCAGTTATCGTGCTATCCGCAATCCGACTAGAAGTACGGTAACACTAGCGTGCGTGCGCGGGTTGCTCGAGGATGAAAGGAACACCACCGCCCCCACGTTTCCGATCCCCCCAGTCTTCTAGAAGCTCGGGTGCCCTTTTGGAAAGCTCGTAACTGTCTAGGTTTCTTCTCACGATACCACTAGCTAACTAGAAGCCGCGCCTCTGATCGATTATTCAGATTGATTGATTAGTTACAACCAGGAGCCATAGTTTAATCAACGAGAGCTAGCCGGGATCAACATCAACTCACAGCTCCTTCTCCTTGCGTCACCAGCTCCGATGGCTGCCAAAACTCTACCCAAAATGCGACAACGACCGAGAGGACAGCCAGCCCACTACGTATACCGTGTGCTAGCTGTTGCTTGCGGTCCACGTAGTACGCCGGCCCATGACCTATCAACGTGCCATGTGGCCCCCACATGGATAGCAGTAGCATCGTTCCGGATGGAGTACTCGTACACAGTATGAGCAGAATCCAATCCACGGACGACGATCGACGAGCCATGCATGTGTGGCCCACGGGGCCACAAGCCAGTACAACAAGCAACCACCGGGCAGCGTGTGGCTTCTCGATGCGATCTTTTTTACGTACCTGCAAAA